>NW_024100531.1:770000-772921 GCF_016545835.1 Crotalus tigris
CTTTATAAGTCCATCTGCCTGGTTGACCATTTATCTGTTTGCATCCAATTTCTCAGATAGAATCCTTTTTTTATACAAAAAGAACTGACCTTGCTTTCAGTTTCGTAGTTCCCTCCAATCTTCTTATCCGGGTCTGCATTTTGCTAAGTTGCAAAACCATCGAGAAGTGTGATATTGGAATATAATTTTTTTCCCACATTTGTAAATATGCATATTTACACGGTTTCAAAGGTCCCTCAAGACCTGCTTATGCCAGCAGGGCAGCCCCAGGATCCCAGAGGATGGATGAGCTGATGAGGTGGCTCTCTTATTATTAATATCCCTCTGTCTACTTTTCCTGTTTGACCTGCTTTTAGATTTTGTAATGCTCTTTTAATAATTATAATGTAAGGGGACTGGAGGCTAAAACATACAAGGAACGGCTGCTGGAATTGGGTAGGTCTAGTTTAATGAAGAGAAGGACGAGGGGGGACATGATAGCAGTGTTCCAATATCTCAGGGGCTGCCCCAAAGAAGAGGGAGTCAAGCTATTCTCCAAAGCACCTGAAGGCAGAACAAGAAGCAACGGATGGAAACTAATCAAGGAGAGAAGCAACCTAGAACTAAGGAGAAGCTTCCTGACAGTTAGAACAATTAACCAGTGGAACAATCTGCCTCCAGAAGCAATGAATGCTCCAACACTGGAGGTTTTTAAGAAGACACTGGATAGACATTTGTCTGAAATGGTGTAGGGTTTCCTGCCTGAGCAGGGGGTGGACTTGATGACCTCCAAGGTCTCTTCCAACTTCATTATTATTATTATCGATCATCGCACAGTCAGCCAGATGTTCAGACTGGATTTGGCATTTTGTCTACCTATCGAGTCCTTACCCAGGACCTGGGATAGGTAGATGTGGATGTTTGATGGTATTACAGATATCGTCGCAGGATGGAAGCAGTTCCAATAAGGCTGCCTTTTGGCAATTGACTAATAGAGAATTTGTCAATACCAATGGTGTTCAAGTGGTGCTCCAGTTGCTTTGGGATTGCACCCAAGGAGCCTATTACTATTGGTACTACCCTTGCTTGCTTTTGCCACAGTCTTTCTATTTCTATGTGTAGGTCTTTGTATTTTGTTATCTTCTCCAGTTCTTTTTCTTCTATTCTGCTATCTCCAGGCACTGCCACGTCCACTATCCAGACTTTTTTGTCTTTCTTATCGACAATTGTTAAGTCTGGGGTGTTATGTTGCATGTGCTTGTCTGTTTGAATTCTGAAGTCCCAGAGCAGTTTAATTTTATCATTTTCTATGACTTTCTCTATTTTATGATTCCACCAGTTTTTGCTTACAGGCAAATGATATTTTTTGCAGATCTTCCAATGCACCATTGTTGCTACTTTGTCATGCCGCTGCTTGTAATCAGTTTGTTCAATCTTCTTGCAACAGCTTACCAAGTGGTCCACTGTTTCTTCAGTTCTTTGCAATAGGACGGACACTTACTGTCTGTTGCTGTCTATCACTTTTGACTTGTATTTTATGGCCAATTCTGTCCTGAAGGCTTGGTCTTAGTGCAGCCAGAATTAGTCCCTCGCGGTCTCTTCTTCAATTTTCCTGCTCTAGCCATTGCCAGGTTTTATTGGATCTGCTTTCCAGTATTTTTATCTTCATTATTGGGCCATGTAGTGCTTGTACTTCCCATGCATCTATTCTGTTCTTCATTTGGTCTTTATTGAAGGCCAGTTTGGTCTCTCCAGTAGTTAGTAAGCCTTCCTGATATACTAATTTCAGTGCATCTTCATCATTGTTCTTCAGATATTCTTCCAAAGCCATTTTTTCTTCTTCAACCATCTGATGTACTTGTAGCATTCCACGCCCACCTATTTGCCTTGGTAGATAAGTCTATCAATGTCACTGCGTGGATGAAGGGCATGATTCATTGTCATTATTTTTCTGGTCTTCCTATCCATTGCTTTTAGTTCTGCTTGAGTCCAGTCCACTATTCCAGCTGTGTACCTAATGACTGGAATTGCCCAGGTGTTGATTGCCTTTATGGTTTTTCCTCCATTGAGTTTGGACTTTAAGATCTTCTTCACTCTCTTGATGTATTCACCTCTAATCTTTTTCTTGACTTCAGTGTGCTTGATGTTGTCAGCTTGCAGGATACCCAAGTATTTGTAGTACTCTTCCTCATCCAGACTCTTAATGTTATTTTCGTGGGGCATCTTGATTTCTTCAGTTTTCATTATTTTTCCTTGTTTGATAGTAAGTGTGGCACATTTGTCCAAGCCAAACTCCATTACAATATCTTGGCTATATATACGGACAGTGTTGAGCAGCGATTCTATTTCAGATGAGGTTTTTCCATACAGCTTCAGATCATCCATGTAAAGGAGGTGGGATAGTCTAGCAGATGTTTTTGATGTTTGATAGCCATGTCCTGAGTTATTCCGTATTGTTGACAGAGGAAACAGTGCAATAACAAATAGTAATGGTGATAATGAATCTCCTTGAAATATTCCTCTCTTGATATTAACCTCTCCCAGCCTCTCACCATTGATCTGCAACTGTGTCTTCCATTGTGCCATCGCTCTTTGCACAAATTTTCTGATGTTTCTACTGACTCCTGTTATTTCTAGGCACTTTATTATCCAATCATGTGGCAGAGAGTCAAATGCCTTTTTGTAGTCAATCCATGCCACATTCAGGTTGGTCTTCCTTCTCTTGCAGTTTTCCAAGATCATTTTGTCTATTAGGAGTTAATCTTTTGTTCCTCTGCTATTGGGGCGGTTTCCTTTCTGCTCAGGTGGAAAGAGATTGTTTTTAACTAGATGCTGTTGTACTGCATCAGCTACCACACCAGTTAGTAATTTGAAAGTTGTTGGTAAGCAGGTAATTGGCCTGTAGTTACCTGGTGTTGCCCCTTTTGCCGGATTTTTCATTA